>NW_024580672.1:8567098-8597809 GCF_017639235.1 Corvus kubaryi
AAGGGAAGGGAAGGGAAGGGAAGGGAAGGGAAGGGAAGGGAAGGGAAAGGAAGGATAATTTTTTCCTAAGGCAGATGTCTCCCCTTCTTGCTCCTGCCCCTGAGCTGAGGTCTCCCTGTAACAGAAACTGCATAACCCAGAATCGGCTGACAAAACACAGCAGCGTCAGTCACAGACAGTACCCAGCCTCGAGTCTCTGAGTCCAGAGACCTCATCATTTCAATTACACTGTTAGTTCATGCCAGAGGTGTCGGGAGAGTTACACAACACAACTACTTATTATACTACTTCTCGTAAAAGCTAAGAATAAGTTGCACTTGACATGAAAATAAATATGCCGATATAAAACCTGTATATATTTAAAATCTATATTCAAAACATTGCAGTACCTCCCAAATACTTTAAGCTTTGGGCTTGACTAACTTTTTGGAGCAGCTGCTTGCTCTTAATCCTTCCCTAGTTTGTCCATCTCATAAACTTACCTCGTTCCAGTACTGGGGTTGAAAGCTGTAGGTGTAGACATAGAAGTTTTAGTGTTGCGGAGTCTAAACCATAGCCCAGATGTTCCCTTGAAGTCAAACCATGACATCAGAGTCAAACCTGATACAATGCTAACCGAAATCTTGATCTCTAACTATACTTTGTTTATTTTAAAATGCTTACTTTAAAACCTTACAGCAGAATTAATATGAAAATATGTAAATAGGTGTCTGAATAGTATCCTCAGCAGACAGACAGGTGATACAGACAGGTGCTGAGAAGAGGCAGCTGGACTTAACCCAGAGCTTAGTGCTACATCCTCGAAGATGGACAGCTTGTACCTGTGCAGCTCAACTGCTGCACAGTAACTCAGAGGCACATCTACAGCCCACACTTTTGCACCTAACTCTGCTGGAGCAGACACATGCAAGAAATGCCTGGAGAAGGATCCTGCACTACACTGGGGGTCCCCTTCCCCAGCACTGTTGGTGAATCCCCACTATTCCAAAGAATGTCTGCTTCCAAGGATTCCAAGGCAGCCACAGACAGTGCAGGCTGTGGGGGTCATTCATACAAAGAGCAATGAGAAATACTATGCACATAGATCATGTGCCAATCCATACAGTTCTTCACGTGTCAAGGTACAGCCAAAGATATAATCTGAACAAAAATGGCCTTTTAAAAATCTGTTCAGACTCATAGAACATTTGGGGAGGAGATGCAGAAAGCAGACTGGTCACCAGGACAGACTTCAGAGGTCCTGTAGAGAGAGGAAGAGACCCATTAGTTACAGGATCATAATCAACCAAAATTATTCCTTGTATAATATTACCAACATGTACCAGAAATTAACTGGAGAAATAGCTTCATTTAGAAGAACAGATTCTACACTGCTCTCTGTGTAGCCTTGTGTTTTGATTTTGTGTAATCTTTGGGAAATCTATACATTTTCAGTAATTTTCTTAAGAAGGTACTGCAAAGTAAAGTTTAAGGATTAATTAACATGATACAACCAATTAAAACTGAAGGTTGAGGTAGCTCACATTTGTCCTTTGAAGAACATCTACCAGTCTGGGAGGAGCAGTGTGAACCCTTTCTGAATTTTGCCATCACATTACCTTCTAAGAGACTTGTTTGTGAAGAAAAGAGGTCTTCTTCAGTCTCAGATGTACTGGCCATAAATAAAGGCAGGTTTAATTGGAGTGTGATTACAGAATCAAGTCAGAGTACTCTACTTTTGAAGACAAATAAGCAATTTAATATTAAGATGTGCCTAAACTGAGCCCTATGTGTCACTTAATCTCTGTGTCTTCCCAAGCTGCTTTTCTGTTGTTTTTGTCTCTTTCACATTACATTACATTTCCCCTCAGGACTGAATCTATTGGTGGACATGACATTGCTCTTTATGCAGCCTTCATAGCACCCATCTGACACCTGTAAAATATTAAACTGTAAGAATGTGTGTTAAAGTCAGTTAGCCAGGATAAGTGTGTTCTATAGATAAATGGGTTTGTTTGGGAGAGAGCACCACAACCTCTGTCTGTATCACTGAAGGGTAAATTCCTAAAGAGTCAGGATGCTGTAGATAACCATTCAATCACAGAAAGCAGCAGAAGGAAGTTGTGTTGCCCACAGTGCACACTCCTCAAACCCTGCTGCAGTTGAAACTGTTGCAATACAACGCACTTGCAATTTTGCCTGTTGCATTTTCTACAGTTTTCTTCATATTTAGTTCACATATGGGCTTTGAATACTAAAGTCTCACTGTCTGTGGGTTTCATGACATGAATAGTTTCTTAGAGTTTCTATCGATAAAGCCCAAACAGGATCAGTCTTTCCTTGTCAGCCTATACCTTAACTTAGACCCAGGGATGTGCTTTCTCCAGAGAACACCTGAACCAAAGTTCTGCCAGCATTGCCACAGTCAGTAATGCGAATGGGACAGGAACAGTGCTTCTGTTGCTTTTGGGACATGCAAGCAACACTCGAGCCCCTGTTCACAGTGTGGGCAATGGCACTGCTCAGTTTGTGCCCACAGTTCTCTCTGCTGGGCGAGAGCATCACAAGCTGTGTGCTCCTGGCAAACATTACACACTGAGACCAGGAACGCCCAGGTCAACCCCACACATGGGGCAAGGCCAGGGTTGATAAAGCCTTGTTTAAGCATAAGTTATGCCTGTCACTATTTATGCTACTCTCTTGTCCTGCACTAACCTAGTTC
This sequence comes from Corvus kubaryi, assembly GCF_017639235.1. Taxonomy (NCBI): domain Eukaryota; kingdom Metazoa; phylum Chordata; class Aves; order Passeriformes; family Corvidae; genus Corvus; species Corvus kubaryi. Next base: position 8,569,800 of record NW_024580672.1, read on the forward strand.
CTCTCAATCCTGCAGGTTTACACTTAAAACATTAGTTGACAGTTATTATGTCATCTTACACCCTAAGCATTGGTTAGCAAACTGTGCTGTCAGCTCTTTGTACTTTTTCTCATCAGGCAGTTCTTCCAAGCATATAGCTACAGTTGGCTCTTCTTCTCTGAACTTCCTCCAGCTTGGCTTCCCGGTAACGAGGCACAGAGAACTGCACTCACCTTTTCCAGATGCTATCGCACGTCAGTTCCAAGAAGAGAGACTCACTTGCTCTTTCCCTGTGGTGCATCTCCACGAGAGCCCCAAATCATATTGACATATTTAACTGTCACATCACCTAGAAAATTCAAATGCAAATTCAGAGGCTCTCCTTGCTCAGCACAGCAGTCACCACATATTTTCTGCCCTAAGAGAAAAGGAAGACCTTGGATCTCATCTTTCTAACAAACATTACTGTTTCTGTAGAAACCTCAGAATGTCTTCTAACTTTTCACACAAATCACGTGAATTGGCTTATTTATGACAGGGAGAGGAACGATAGGAAGTATTAACTAACCCTGTACTGGTGGTCAGAGTAAAGCAAAAACAAAGCTGGTTTCCAGTTCTCTGTGGTGAGACTGATTTTCCATTGTCGTTCCACATTATCTTCCCATTTAAGTCTGCTCATGCAATTCTGTTGTGTATCCTGTAATTCTCTTTTAGTAGGTTTAAAACAAACAAAAGGAAGTACTTTTTCACACAGCACATAATTAAATTATGAAACTTGTTGCCGTGGGAAGCGCTGGATGCCAAAAGTCCAAATGGGTTCAGAAAAAGAAAAGACAAATTAATGGAGGATAGGTACATTGATGAGTATTAAACATAGTAGCTTGCTCACAGTGTTTGGCTCAGGAAGCCCTTTCAGAGCTGCATGATGAAAGCAGGAAAGGATTTTTCTACTGGTGCCTGTTTCTCCCACAGTTCCCCTCAGTAGTCTCTTCTGGTAACTGCCAGGAAGAAGACATTGGAGTTAATGGTCTTAGTAAAGCAGCTCTAGTGCTCCTCTCCTAACGAGACACACAGATGTCAACAGATGCATGTAAGTTTAAAAAATACAATCTTTAAGCCAAAAATTGACTTCTCTTTGGATGTTTCTATCAGATCTGATCCAGCTGACTTAAATACATGCTGTTTACAGCAAAGTGTATGAGAGAAAAAGGGTATTTTAAGGTTTCAGCATGGCTAGATTTATTGGCCCAGCCAAAAGTTTGATTTTACAGATATTACAGGTTGGATCTACTTCACTGGGGACCGATGTCAAACGGCAACCTGTTATCTGTGCTGTGAAAGTTGTATCTGCTCCTGGAGCTCTCTCCCCTCACTGAACAAATGCTCCCACCGGCCATTGTGGTGCCATCTCTTCTTGTTGACTTTGCTCTGTAATTGCTGGTTTATCAGTCTCTCCTCAGACTTCTCAATTTGTCCTGACTGCCAAGCAAAATGAACAGAGCCATACGCACACACACAGGAAGGAGAGGAGAGCAAGCTGGTGAGGAAAGAGAGAAGGGTGGGCTGATGAGGAAGGAGAGGAGGGTGGGCTGGTGAGACAGGGAGTGAGCCCTGGCCCTTTGGCTGCCACTCTTGTCTAGGCAGAGAGCCTCGCCCCACAGGCTGCACCTGTTGCACCAGTCCATGAGGGAGGGAAAACTGGACCATAATTTTGACAGCATCATGAGTTGCTTTCATTTCTTATTCTGTGTTTGGCTGCAAAACATGTCTGATTTCATCTGTATTGCTTTGTCATGGAGGTTTCTTTCTTTCATCATTTAGAATGACAATATCTCATTTTGGTCACAGCCTTGTTTCCAAACATCTCCTCCATTAGCTCAGACTGTGTGTAACTGCCTTAGTTACTGCAGAAAAATTCACTTAGGCATGGCAATGAATAGACTGAAGTGATTTATTTCTATTGTTGAGAAAGCGGTATGTATTTATCTACATTATGTTGTTAAAATGCACATGGTTAAAAGCCAGAAAACAGTCTGTTGGCTGAGGGCCTGCCTCACTTGGAAAGTAATGACAATGCAACAGAACCAAATTCAGAGGCTTAATTGTCTTTTTGTCACCAGAAACCCCAAAGTACAGAGCATTACCTTTGATTTTGAAGAATATTTCAGATCCTTTGGTTGCAGGAAGGAGGACAGACTGCACAATCTGAGCGAATTAGCCACCTGCTACTGTAGCTCCATCACACAGTACTTTAGCATCTCAATGTTACTGACTCAAATTTCCTAAACTTTGCTATAGTTCATCATCTTGTATGACTCTTGGAAGTATGAACTTGTAGACTCTGTGGAAAGAAAGCTTAATTCAAGCAAAGTGTTAGGAGCAGCACTGATTCTCTTTTTTTGTCTGAGTGGTACTGGGATGGTGAGCATGAACTCTCTGGAGGGCTGCAGCAGTGACTACAGGAGCACTGTGCTGCCATATGAGAGGGAGAGGACTGTGGTTCAGCAACTCTGGACTGGAAACTGGAGGTCTGGACACCTACCTTTGTCACATTATGCTGCTGTTGGAGTTCATGTCATCACATCCATGCCTGTTTGTGCACGTTCACCTGCTCCCTGTATTTTAGACTAAATTCTTCTACAGGTATGATCCCCATTCAGTGTATCTTGATGGGAAGCTCTTGGAATGTACATAATTTAAGCACCAATTATAATACGAAAGCAGCAATCTAAATGTTCAAGCCAAAGTCTTGAAAAAAACTATCTAAGCCTTTATTAACCCTGCTTCACTAACAAGTTAAGATGCTCCCACGAAAAACTATGATCAAGCTTTATTTCCGTCAATCAGTTATTAAAATACCAATCCTCAGTTTTTCCAGTGCAAATTATTCTGGTATCTGCAGACTGGGGTGCACTACTTATGCTGCAGAATATTCCCTAGAAATAATAGGTTAAGATAAACACCCAACCCAAGCCCAAAGGCAAAGAGCTAGTCCTGGACAACAGGCAAGATAATCAGGGAATAACTAACATAGATAATCAGCAAATCATTCAAATGAATTGATTTGGCGCTGGCTGGCGTCCCTGTTTCTGCCTGAAAGCTTCAGTGAAATCTAAATAAGTGGCAGTTATCTTACTGTCTCTTCCTGTTATCTGACTCTAATGACAGCAGAGGAGAGAGGGGAAATCATGTCTTTGAACAGGATCATGGCCTTTCATTTAAAGTAAATACTGCATCAAAATGGAACCTGCCTGAAGAGTAAGTCTGCCTTGGCTTGTCCTGCACAGATTAAGTAATGTATTAAAACCAGACAATATTGGTTTCTTGCAATGGCTTCAGCACTTTCACTGCAAATGTGCACACAGAGAATCAGAAAGTGCTATTTATAACGACCTGAAGGTGGCTAACAGGACAGCGTGAGGTAGCTGTGAAGAGTTAAAATTCAGCCAAGGCATCTGTATTTTATGTTTCAATAAATGCCTTTAACATTAAAAAAATCACAATAGGAAAATTTAAGGGGAGTGATGCTTCTCCCAGATTCAGCAATGCACTCATAGCATCCAAGTTAAAATCACTGCCTCCTGAGGTTCCCTTGCAGTTGATGAGGAGAAACGCACAGGGCACCTAGCAATAAATCATCCAATGAGGTTCCCGTCTGTCTCCCCTGGCATTGGAGAGAGCAGGGTATAGAAGGCTCTGGCTTGGGTACCTCTGTGTAACTGCCTAAATTAACACAGAAAAGCTGAATTCACGGCCTGCCTTGCTTTGGGAGGAGAACTGGGAACCAAGAGGTGGCTTGACCACCAAGATGACAATGTCCAACAAAGCTTCACCTGGACTGCTGAGCTCCATCAAAATCGACCACAGCTGTTGAAGAGGTGGTGAGGATTGTAGTCCATCCTCTGTTGCACCAAACTCCATATGGGTTTAAGATTGGGCCCCTCAGCACACCAAACACAAGGGGAAATGCTTGCAGCTCCATGAAGACAAGACCAAACTGTGGTGGCATGGGCAGAGGGACATGGGCTGTGTTTTGACAGCAGCTTTTGTTGGCAGGCTGGGGAAGCAGCTCTCAAAGCATGGCAGCATGGATTGCCAGCACTCATGTGTTCACACCCTTCTCACTTTCACCAATGTGGGTACTCACTTGTCAGGGGCTCTTCACACAGCAGGAATGCCACAGAGAGAAGGAATTTCGCTGAAATACTTGGATCCTAGCAGTGCAAGATTTGTACTTCCCTTAGAGCAAGACGTAAAGGTCCAAATTAACTTCCATAATAATTACTCCTTTTAATTCTTAAAACCTCCTAGGTGTCAGATTTTATTGTAGATCCAACATCTTTTTCAACAGAGTCTGAATAATTTCATGACAAATATGATAAATGACAGGATGACATAATACATTTGTACTTCAAGCTTTATTTTGTTTCGCTTTACTTCTCTAAGTTGAAGACTGTTTTGATCCTGTTTTATTGGAAAGAAAATAAACTGAAAGTGAGGCTTCAACCCAAACAGTTTTTCACAGCAGTAGGTGTAAACTCTGGAAAATAAAATGTAGGCTAAAGATGCTCAGGGACTATTAAATGTAATGGAAAAAAGCACCTATCACTTAACTGAATTTTTGCTGCTAAGGCAGTTTTATGTTTGCTATTCTCAGGTACTAACATTTATGATAGTAACCTTTATAAAGTCAATTTAATTATCTTTATCTTTTTACAAATAATAAATTTAGTTGTCCTACAATGAAAATCAATTGTCAACATAAGCTATGGTTAACATCTAATAAAACAGCCCTCTGTAAATCCATGATTAATAAGATTGGCTTCTGTATTAACTAACAGACACCATAAAATTTTCTTCCTTGCAATAATTTGTATATTTAAGGTTCATCCTGCTGGACTGAGTTTCCTAAAATAAACTGTTAGAGTGAATGAATAAAATTTTGGTGCCTATCATTATTATATTATAACCATTTAAATATATATCTGTAGCTGAATGGCTTTCAAATTAATGTCATATTTTAATTAAGTCAGAGAAGATGGTGGCTATAGCAAATGATAAGTGATTTACTTCTTTGTTTTCTTTACCTTCTGAACATAATGACAATGCTGCTTAGGTTTTAGCTTGAGCATTAAAGGAAGCTAATTGAAATGTGAAAAATTGATTCCCAAAACAATCTTTACATATGACAGAGGTTACTTAAGCTCTTCTGTATCATCAAAAAAAGCCCCAAACCAACAACAAAACAACCCCCCCTCAAGCCAACCAACAAAAAACCACACCAAAAAACCCCAACCACAAACCCAAAACCCCCCCCAAACTGGAATTTACTCCTTTAGAAACACATTCACAAATTTCTTCTTCCAAAGTGGCAGCAGTGGTGCTCAGATTCAGCATGAAGTTATGTACCATAAGACAGAGGATATCTCTGCCCTCCCTTGGAAGTTTGAAAGGTTCCTCTCCCTGTGATACACACTTTGCCTAAGGACACCGGCGTGATACAGTGGCCACTGCACACAGTGCTAAGCTTCAATTGAATTTGAGTCCAGTCTTTAAGAGCAGAACAATAACTTCCTACCAATCCTGAAAGATCCCAAAGTGATTCTACAAAGTAGGGGAAGTAGCTATGCTTGAAGTACCTGTAAAAGAGCATACAGAACTAGGCATGAAAACTACTTCCCCCCTTGGCTAGACAAATCCTTCCAAACACCATGGAATGTTTTGGCCATAGAGACCTAACAGGGCCTTAAATTGTTTTGTGGGTTTTTTAGGCACCATTTTCACACTCAGTGTGTACTTTTGAAAATGGAGATTCTGATCCTCCATCTTACCACTTTACTGTAAGTCAAGTGATTGTAGCAGAATTAGCAAGACTGGACTTGTGCAGTGGGGAAATCAGTCCTTGGAGAAGCAACAGTCGTTACTATTACTCAAAAGGCTGGGGAGGAAGAGAAGTATCTTACAGTGTATTTAATCTGTTTTAAAAATGCTAAAAAAGAATATATTCTTTCCTGCTAATTGTTATCTTTTGCTTTACGAAACTTCGATGTTAATTAGGGAAAATTTTTTTTTTTAAATTAACCTATGGCTATGAAAAGAAAATTCTTTATCACATAAAAAAAATGCTTCACATAGTAACTTTAGTGCTCTGGACATTCTCAGAATAAAGTTATAATAAAAAAATATATGTTGACAAGAACTGAGAAGCTCTGCAAAAATCGAACGTACTTTTATATGATATTTCTGTTTATTTCATTCCATTATTTGATCATTTTTAATAAAGGAAATGCACTAGTCAAGTTCAAAGTTTCATTGTGCCTCATTCTTTGAATTACAATGATTAGGTTATAAACAGACCAAGAGTGACAAAAGCATTTCAAGTATAACTAAGGAAGTCAAGGGAATATTTATATAGGTTTAATATTTTGGAGAAAAAGAAAGCAATCCAGTTAACTTCCATTATTTTATAAAATTTAACTTTGTGCCACCTGAAAACTGACAATCATAAAGTTGTAGAAAGCTGGAAAAACGGAACGATTTTCAGACCTAATGTGAAAGAGGCAGCTTGTTTCTAAGCTCTTCCCTGATGAGAGACTGCTAGACCAAGCATTTACTCCTTTTTACCTGTCTGAAGAGCACTTGTGTGGCTATCCCAATGCCCTCCTTTTAGTAGCTAGACCCTTTTCTAGGGAGCCAAAGAGTATATGAGAAGTATAGAAATATAACATAGAAATGTTCACTTCACTGCATTCCCTGTGCTTGTACCTTTAACGATTTCAAGACTGAGCACAGCAATGCTGCTTGGATTGAGCTTGTGTTCACCCTCCAAGGCCAGCCTGCTTTGCTAGGTGATCTGCATCTCACCTATAGAACCCTGTCACTTCAAGCCTATGAATGCAAAGCATAGCATGATTTATTGTTGTTTAACTTCATAAAGTAACTGCATGGGTGGGCATGCAGTTTATAGAGCATTGCCCTCTACCATAAAAAGGAGTTTGTAACAGGGAAGAAAAAAATAGTAGACAAATGGTTGTAAACACTTGTTTAAAGTGCATAAATTTTAAAATACATAGTTAGCAAATATATTTCTTTTCCTGTTTCTAATGCTCTCAAACATTAGAACTTTATTTTCTCCCCTTATTTTTGATGGAAAAGGAATGTTAACTTTATTTTTCCAGTTCTTCCTAGTTTTTTTTCTTTTATCACTCCAAAGAGTTAAAGGCTTCCTCTTATTTCCTCTACCCTTTTAACAGCTAATTGCAATGCTGACTGACACCTAGCAGAAAAAAGAAAAGCAGTCTAGCAACTCTGCACCTTCTCCTCACTCCTCTCTAGCCCCATGCAATTGATACCCAAAATAAAGGCAGTCATCAATAGCAGCCAGTCAAGCTTAGTCTTCTTTTCTCTCTCCAAATAAACATTGCATCCCCCAACAACTCTGATGCAGCAAGTGCTGCAACTCCCTGATTTCCAGGAGGAAGCAGGAAGTTTCCCTTCCTTTTTCCTGGCTGCTCATTTTTCACTAGAAAAGGAAGCTGGTGACTTAGTTGTCTGTGCTTCTTGTGGCCCTCTTATTGTTCTATCTGCATTTCACCGTTTACAAGCATTTAAACTTATTTTTCCTTATTTAATTTCCCCACGTATTCATTGTATCTAAATTTTTTGTTAAATCAAGAGCTGTCTCACTTAACCATTAATCTAGAATCCAAACAATAATCATCAGATTAATTAGAATGTGGCCATACACTGCAGCCCCAGTCACGACAACTCTCCCTCATGCTCAGCTGGCTTGAGTCAGTGTGGGTGTGACCTGGCTAGTTATTCTGTGGAAAGGGCTTTGTACCCTTCTTGTAAAGGATGCCTTTATGTAAAGGATAAAATCAAACCGCCAGGTAAGTTAGCCTGGACGTGGCCATTTCTTCCCTTACGAGTGCACACAAGAAGCAACTGTTGCTTTATTTTTCTTACCCTTCTTTTCTTTGTTATACACCATACAATACACCAAAACAAATTAGCACTGCCTTCTGCTTTGGGCAATGCCCATGTGGTGAGGAACACAGAGAGCAGGCCAGGACAAGAATTTAGTTACCAAAATGGTCTATCAGCCCTGCAGTAAAACCCAAGACATGGCAGTAGATCATCTTTTACACAAATGTAGCTCTTCATAAAACCACCCCCTACTGAAGCTTGAGTATAGAATTCTGTATATGGAAGCATAAATTCAGTATTAGTTTTTAAAATGGTTTTTTGACAGATGCTTGAGGAAAAGCTTGGCAAACACCGTATTTCCAAGTCCTGGTTAGCAGGCAGTACCTGAGCTCAGACCAACCTTTAGTGTTAGAGCCATCTAGTGGGAGAGGAGGCACGGACAGAAGCCAGGACATGCTCTGCATCCCCATTTTTCATCCTATTTGGCTTTGGTGTGACCTCTGGATACCTGGGCCAACAGAACAATGATCAGCAGATCACTGCCAGGATTGCAAACAAAGGACAACACGACTCCAAGGGCTACTTTAGAAAAAGAGAAAGCGTGAAGCAGCCCCTGAAATTCATACACCTGCTAAGGAAAGCAGGCTGTGCCTGCACTGCAGGAATCAAATGGCCAAGGTAGAGTTTCAGAGAGGATAAAGATAGGGAGCACAAAATATGGCATGATTTTGTGGATGCAAGCCTCCTCAGTCACTGGCTATTCCAGTTTGTTTATTCATACTAATCCTGTCAACTCCACAGGGAAAATGTAGTAGGGTGAAAGGCTTGCACAAGCCTCTTCCATTTGGTCTAGGCTATTCAGTACAGCTGTGGGACCAACCCTTGCAGTTTAATTTTAGTTAATAAATGATTTCTTGAACCATTGTGGAAGATTATGCTAATATCTAGTCAGTGTTAACAGGCATGTGGTAAAAGAAAATGGATCCCAGACCCTGGAGAATTAAGCCCATTAAGTTTTAGGTGCCAGAATTTGACAATACTCCAAACAGACTGAAAAGTCTTGCACCTTCCAGTGCTTCAAGTCCCTTACAGCAGGAGAAAGACCCAGTATATAAAGTAGGTACCCAAGATGATACTAAGCTGCCTCCCACTTAACCCAAAAAACAAAGCTGTATTTGTGCTTTCGTCATTTGAAAGGGAATTAATGCTTTTCTTCCCACTACTAGACTGTCAGAAAGCAATTAGCTTTGCCCACAGCAGTGAAAGAGAGGATAATTAAGAGGCAAGATAGTTCAGAAAGACAACTGATTAATGGTCTCCCTCATACTACAGTTCAGAGAAACAGTGCAAGGGTACACTTCAAATGATGTCTTTCTGGCTCTAGCAGCAGGACTGCAAAGTGCTGTCTGAATGGTGTCCAGGGTATAACTAGCTGACATACTTGGCCAAAGACAAATAAATACACCGATCACCTAGTTGAAGAAACATCAATGTAAGCTTGCAAGCTCAATACAGAAAAGGGAAAAATCTCTTAAATCATGTTTGGACAATTATCTAAGAATAGTGCTTCAATGTAATTAGTGTCTCTCCCTACTCCCACCATAATCCTATTCATCTACTTCTTTAGCATGTTGCAGATTGAAGTTTTCTTCAAATTTCCAGATAAGGAGCATGAAAAGAGCAGCTGGTCAAATGCTACTGTAGATTACTGGAAATTCACCGTTATTATACAACATAGAAGCTGCATTTGTAACCAAGTTTGTGTGTTTTAATGTTAAGTACCTAGATCTTAAAGGAATGCTGCCAGTTTGTGATACACAACCTGACTAGCATTGTGTCCCAACCAACACCTCACATCTACAAGTTAAGAGGAAGGTAAGAAAAGTGGGGTTCAAGCAAACAAAAAGCCCAAGACCCAGCAATATGACTAAATTTCACAGAATGAGGAGGCACTGAAATAAAGCTATTGTATTTTATGAAACAAGGGAGAGAACAATCCTCTTCTGACAGCACAAGACTTATGACATAGCTGATAACATTTTAGCTAAGTTAAACCTAGCACCATAAGAAAATTAGGTAAGTTACTCTGAGTGAGGTGCTTGTACATTTGTTTTCCATGTATCAATTTATTTGAAGTATCACAGTCAAAAGAGAGGAACTGGAATAAAAAGCAGGTATAAAAACCAGAACAGTTATTTACAGTTAATTCATACATAAAATGGTAACTGATAATTCTAACAAAGCATATTTCCACATCCCTTTCTGGTATTTTAGATCTACTGAGAAACAGAAAATAATTTCTTACTTGACAACATACATACATGTTTAACATAACAGCACCATAATCTGCAGGGGTTTTTTTTCTTAAAACTTCACAAGCTGCAACATATAAAAATGGGACCAAGGCATGAGATTGAGCAGGGACATCTTTTGATTCAACTTTGCATCACTATGTCACTATATAGAGAGACAGAGAATAACCAAAAAAAGTTATGGCTCAGTAAGACAGTAAGATAGGAATATTTAAAAACAGGGATCTGCAGTGAATATATCTTAGTTCAGCAATCTTAAAGGATGCTTAGATTTCTGAAGAAACTCTTCCGTCATATCCTCTGTTTTGTTCTCCACTGTAGTTGCAGATTTGTTCTCTTTACCTTTTTTGACACTTCTTTTGTGCTGGGATTTAAAGAAAATACCCAATGTTAAGAGAATACAAAGAAATTAAAGACTTCTTGCTCATGTGCAATGCAGTACATTGTGCCCTGAGAAAAAAAGTTGACATAACTCCTAAAAAAGGTTCCTAATAGATTGCATTTACTAAAGAGATTGACTGTAGACATACAGAACCTCAGCAGCTATTTTTAAAGGATCCACAACAAGAACACATGCTCTCCCCAGCACGAAAACCCCTAGACTAACATACCAAGAAGTTTACACTGATACATTGGTAAAGCAAAAGGGTCAGAAGCATTTAAGTAAAAAAAACCCAACCCATGAAGACTCAAGAATGCCAATATTTCTGTCAGGCCTCTAAGAAAACACTCCACATAATTTCAACTCTTCCATTAACACACATTTCTATAGCAAATTATGACCATTTTCTTCATGCAGGATTATTTGCTGAGGAGTTTTCAACTGTCTGTCCAGCTTGTCAGAAATCCACATTATTTTATCCACTATTAACTGCAACCAGAATCTGCTGTTACTTTAGCTCAAGTTTAACAAAGCATTCATTATCTACAAGATTTAAAGTTGTGAGACTACACTAAAATATAAGTGACTTGAAACTACAGTGTTATTACAGAACAATATTTCTTCTCTCAAATACATTGCTGTTTTGCTTATCTGTGGAAGTTACCTGGAAAAAAGGAATGCCACCATTTGTGTGGCAATAGACATTTGTATCCATTAAGTATTTGTCACAAGCAAGGCTTTCACTGGATTCTTGCAACTCTCCTTCCTCTTCCAACAGGTCCTAAAATAGAAGTTTTTCAGAAAATATATTTAATGTCTGAATTTCCTCAATGAATTTACTAAGCATGATCAGATCAATCAAAGACATGGAACTTCCATTTTTGGAAAAGAGAAGAGAAATCTAAATTATTAATATCATTGCTTATTTTTCAAGAGAATGTTTTTGTCATAAGCTCAACACACTTGAGTCCAAGTACACCATAAAACACAAAGGCTACAACAGCCCCGGGGTTCCAGTCAACCTCCACAAGGGCATGGAAAAACCTCCAAGACGTGAAATTTTCATTCAAGAGCCTCATTTGCCATTTATATACGTACCTGACCTGCATTATCCTCCACCTCCTTTATCACACTGCTTAGCATAGCATCAAGATTTGGTTGCTTTTGCCTTAATTGCTCTAGAAGTACTTCCCGGGGCTCTGTTCTCACGAGTGTGACTGGATAGAAGTAGTCTTTTCTCTGTGGAGTTGTCCCTTCAATGAAGATTTTACACTTTTCAGTGTTTGCTTTAATTTCAAATCCTCAATTATACATCAACTCAATACAGAAATCATGCTTTGTTCAGTCTCCACTCTTTGCACACATTTTAAAAAAGATGTAAGGCTGCTAGTTATATTTTGGTGGAATTAACCTTCCTTATGAATTCTGGAACTCAAATTGTTTTCTGTAAGAATTCTGTCCCCAGCCTGCTTAAATACCTGTTGAAATATCCACTTTAAGATCCTCTTGCAGGAAACCATTAACCTGAGTTAGCCCATGCTGTACTTCCTCCTTAAGTGCCAGCTTCTGCTCCACAAGTATCTCCTGATCCACCTTTATCTGATCAAGAAGGCCATTCAGCACCTTCCCCTCAGCAGCCTTTTTTCTGCCAATATGGTCAGCAATTTCAGCTATTGCTTTATCACAGTTTTCTTCATTTTTCTGAAAATGAAACAAAAAAACCAACCCAACTAAGAACACCAAGTTAACAGGAAAGGTAAGGTTATGGCCTCTTTTCTAAGATGTGGTGCGTGATTAATGACATGACCTGAAACGAAACAACTGAGAGACCTCAAATTGAGAAGTTTCAGTGCCAGTTTTACACTCTCATTTTGAGAGCTACCTTCAGAAGAGAATCAGTTTCTTAGAAAGTATGATCATTTTATAAAGCTAGTCATAAGAATAAAGATGATGCCATCTGGCTCAGATCAGACTCCTCATGCTTCTATGCACAAACCCTGCACAGAATTAGGATATCCAACCGAACGTGAACATCCTACAAGCACTAGAACCTTTATTGCATTTGTAGGGAAAAAGGAAAACATGGTTTTAGCCATTTCCATTGAAATGAAACTCGTGAAATGTTCAGCAGGTACAACAGATACAGAGACATCTTGAGACCACAAATGCTTTAAACAGTTTAGAGTTGGACTCGATCCTCAGAGATCCCTTCCAATTCAGAATATTCTGTGATTCTGCATGAAGGAAGTTTCTGGTTGAGTTTTTCCTCCTGCAAGTTCGCAAAATACTGAATTTGCCTATTTCAACAATAAAACAAGGGTGGGATGGGAAGTTTGTGATGGAAATGAAAAAAACCCAAAAAACCGAGAGAGAAACTCTTATCTAAGAGGCCAGAACTAGTAGATACTGAAAAGGAATGCTTTCTCCCATATTGATTCAATCTGACCAGTAAAGTAATTTGCATCCTCCAGAAAATAGCCTGCATTTGATCACCGTGCATCTCCCAGGGACAGTACTGATAGATAAAGCTTTAGAATCAGAGATAAACACTACTGAGATAATGTAAAATGCCCAGATTACAAATGCAAGTTAGCTGTATGGCATTAATCATGACACCATTTTTTGACGTTATTTGCACTTGAAGTTCAAAGTCTCCCTCTTAATTTAGGCTTTTGATTTCCTCTGATTACATGTATTTAAGCTCAGTAACATGAGTCTGCTATCAAAAAAAACATACTTTTGTTCTGACTATAACCAAGAACTTTTATTCTCGGCTCTACAAATTCTGCGGTAAACTTTGTCTCAGGAGATTGCATTAGACTCCAAAGGAGTATAGGTACCTTTTGTAAACACTGAAGTTGCTGTTTCTCATCCTTGAATGACAATAGCTGCTGGTTAGTAAAGTTGACCATCTGCGCAGTTGTAAATTCACCCCATGTACTGGTATCCTGAGATACATTTTTGAGATTGCTGAGAAGATGTTGACAGTGGTCATTGGATTCTTCTAGCATTGTTTTGTTTTCAGCATTTATGCTCCTGAGCTCCTGAGAGAAATTATCCAGAGACGCAGTAAATTTGCTGTGATTGGAATTTGCACTGCTGACTAGGTCTGTAGTTTTCCTGCAACAACATATTTGTAAGAGTTCAGAGATTCTGAAAGGTAGATTTTAACACAGTATATTTTTAGAAGAATGAGACCAGAAGCAGTGAAACAGCACAGTTCTATCCAACCAGTTAATTATAACGCTGTTGTTCTACTTAGTAAATTTGCAGCACTTCCAGGAGCAGGATTGTTAAAGAAATCCCCACCAACCAAGAAAACCCAAAAGAAAACCAAAAGACCCTAACCACAAACTAAGAACAACTTTGGCAAGACCTTAGCTATTCAGTCTGCAATTGAATGAAGCATATTGCAACAGATACATTTTTATGCTTCAAGCTAAACCTTTACAATATGGAGTTCTGAAGTCCAGACACTGAGGGACGCTCCTCAGCACATTGCTCCCAAAATGATACACTCTTATGGGACATGCTCAGGAGACAAGTTTGAGGGAAAGCCTTTCAGAACTAGTTTACTCTGGGGAAAGGCAAACTATGATCTACACTCTGTGTGCAGGCCATGCCCAGCAGGCTTTATAAGCACATAAATATGAAGAGCATCCAATTTTGAAGTTCTCTTCGTATATAGTTTATCTTGCATAAGCGTACAGCAAAAATTATGCACTCCTTACAGGTGAACATTTTCTTGCATAGCAGTGATGGTGGTCTTCAGGCTTCCATTCTTTGTGAGTACATCAGTTAAGTTCTTCTGAGTCTCCTGAGCAAAGAGGTCGAGCTGGCTTTGCAGTAAAGACATCAATTTGGCTGCACTCTATTAAGAAAAATACCACAAGTTTCACTGTTATTCTGCACTTTTCAACAGTCTTAAAGGGTACTTGAATGCCTGAATTAAAAATGCAGAAAATGCAGAGTTTTGCACTTCTAAAGCAGAAGGTACAATTTTTGTGAAGATACAGACTCTTAGCTTTCGGAGACATTTGTAAATGCACATATATTGGATATGCTCACAGCAAGGGGAAGGATTTATTTGTTACATTCCTACATAAACTACTTAAAGCAGCCTAACAAGAAGTAAAAATAATTAGGATCAAGTTACTGTCCTCCTAGCTTTTTTTCCTGAAGCAAGTATAATGGTTTACTACCACATAAGAGTTTAAATCAAAGCAAGCAATCACACTTGATGTTAGGATGTTTTCTTACTCTAAGGATACCTTTCTTTGTGCCAACCTCGTCATTTCCACTTCTTCTTTTAAACTGTCACAATTATGCTGGAGCTGAGCAAAGCCAGTGGCTGTTTCTTCCTGTATTTTTTCCAGAGTGAGAAAAAGATCTCCAAAGAAAGTATCCATTTCCTTTTTATGGCCCTCCATCTTAAAAAAAAATAAGTTTTATTTACAGTTAGATATTTATATCTTTATTCAAGAAACTGATATTTTTTCCCAGCAAAATTGATACAGAAACAAACTCTACCCCAAGGAAATTGTCAAAAGGCATTAATGAAGTATTGTGCATAAAAGGCAGAGAGTAACACTTGGAACAATCTGAAGTTTGAGACTGGAACTTAGTGTGGGGGCTATTCCAAACACAAAATTTGGCATGCAAGGTAAACAAAATAGAGAAGTAGACAAGGTACAGCAAGAGCTGGTAAGCCACGGACTATCTCCTGTCTAAGTCCAATAAAAACCTCTTGGACAAGGAGAGTTGATTTCACATGAGCTGTAACTGACAGGAGGGAAAAGTGTTTCAGTAAGAGAAACAGGTCACCAGAAATTTTATCTAATAAAGATAAAAGGGAAAGAAAAAAAAAAAGAAATTAAAGAGGCTGCAGTTCTACACAAGTATCATGAGATAGACTAGAACTATAAATTGAAGCAAAGGACTTTAATAAGCACAGTATTGTTTGCATTTACAGTTGTTAACAAGATAAAGCATTGCATTCCCCAGGAATCAAAGGGACTATAGAAGAAGTTTGGTATGACAGCAGAAAAAATTTGGAGTGGTAAGACTTGTCTAAGTTGACTTTTTTTTAGATTTCTAAAATACAGGGGAGAGTATATTAAATGTATCATCAAATATTTGTTATATAAAGATTTAAGCATCCATGTTTTACCGTTCTACTGCGGCACTTAGGCAAGCAGCTGTGCCAATACAGGTAACAGGCAAATTTACCACACTTAGGAGAGGAAAAATGTCTGAAAGTTAAGAGGTAGAACTCATGGGACAAGACAAAGGGGAAAAGGCCAGACAAGAAGTGGAAACACTGACATACTGCAGAAAAACAAAGGACATGTTACCTGTAAATTAAATAAAATAGAAGAACACAAGGCAAAGAGGCAGGTTTTGTGTATTACCTGGTCAGCCACAGCAGAATATTTCTTCATGTTACTCTGAAACTGACAGTTTAACCCCAAGACAAATTCTACCACTGGTGTCAAGCTATTTACTGCTCTTCCTAATCCAGTTTTGTGTTCCTCCTAGGAAGAGGGGGAAAAAAAAAGTAAACCAGAATATGGCTGCTCCATCATCTACATTCGTAAGAAGCTATTATGTACATACCCATGTGCTCTGTTATGACAGTATATGCTATATAGTATATTACCCCCTGTGGGGGTGACATGGAAGGGGAAGTGGGGAGGGACATAATCATGGTTAGGTGGTGAAGCAGATACAGGTAAAGAGCATCAGAAAAAAAATCTATATATTTACAGAACCCCTTTTGATCAAAACCAGTTTTAAGTATCTAAATAAGAGTATGCAAATGTACTAACAATTAAGCTCAGCAGTCCAGCTTTACAATCAAGTGATAGATTCTCATGCTGTGTTATTTTTTCAGACATGTGAGAAACTTCAGTAGACACCAAGTCTTTAAAAGAGGCAAAAGATGCTGATACAACTGATGCAAGAATATCTGCTGTAGAAGAACTGGTAGACAGGAGGTCACCTACAAAAGAAATCAAGAGTTACAAATTTTTTTGAAGTTCCACTGTAAAATAGGAACTCTTTTTATTGCTCATCACCTTAATCCCCCTTACAGCACAGGAAGGCTGTGGATCATCCCAGATACATTACTACTGGTGCAACTGTAATCAATATGTCACTTAAATAAAGCCAGTTCTCCTTTCCTAAAACAGATACATTTTAGGAAGTGGTCTTTGAGATCATTATTGCAAAAATTCAGGATGACTACTGATACAGGTATTACACTTACCTATAAAATTTGTGTAAAATGTCAACATCTGTTGCTGCTTCAAACTGTTTTCAGTAATTGAATCTTGTATTTTGCTGAACAAAGCATTCATTTGTCCTGCAAATGTATTTTGGACAACAGCATTGTGCTGATCAACAGCCTTCTTACGGTCCAGTTTCGCATGGAGCCCAGATACATCTCTTGTAGTTTCTTCCACTGTACTAAGTAACTATAATTTTTAAAGTATTTTAGTAAGTCTTTAAACAAGGAGTCAAGCATATATTATATAAGGAAAAGCAACAATAGTTCTGACTTAAAGGAGTTAACTCTCTAGGAAACAGGTATTTATTTCCCTTTGCACCATCAAATTACAACTGTTCCAGACCCTGCTGTTATGTCATTTATACTTTTAGAACATGGGAAAAAGTTACCTACTAGAGACCATTTGGTCTGGCTTTAAAATCAAAGCATTAATAAATTACTTCCTCAGTATTTAAGGAATTAAGGTATAATTTATCCCAGAATAGTAACTGAAAAATACCTAGGGAGTTCAACATTTTTCTGAACAGTCTGATAGTAAATATATTCTTTAATATAGTACTCAAGCAAGAGGTTTCTAGTACTAGTCCTGCGATAAATAACTTAGAATTCATACAAATAGTGGAGTCCTGGTTTTGTAGTGAGCATAAATAATTTCTGCACCTATTTGTCTCACACAAACACTCCACAACCCACATGTAAAAACCAGGCATTCCCTCCCAATCCTACAGGAATCCAAATAGAAAGAAATTGTCATGGTGCCTGAAGATACAAGTTTCATCACCTTGCAGTTTAAATAGCAGGACACTCTCTCTCCCTAACCTCAAGTCTTTTTTGATAGTTACAACCAATCTACAAACACATCAAAGCCATACCCTAAAACACAGAGGGCAACACTAGTCAAAGCTTTCTGCTATTTTTCTACCCCAGTTCATAGAATGGTTTGGGCTGGAAGGGATATTAAAGATCATCTAATTCTAAGCCTCCTGCCATGGGCAGGGACATGTTCCACTAGACCAGCTTCTTCAGTTATGTATAATTTATTGTTTTGCAGGACCTCTTGTAAGATTTTGAAAGAAAATTACTTATTCTGCAAAACAACTCATGATAATAGATACTGCAAAGCACTGGAAATCCCATGACAAACTGGCCTGAGGTAAAGTTAGTTTCAGACCAACCAGAGTGTTTAGCAGTCAACTGTCAATACTACCACAGAGAAAGTCCTGCAATCTAATCCTAGTTTTCCATCTTAAATTCAGGTCTTGTGCCACTCACATCATGCTTTACCAACAATTGGGTTTCCTTGAATAGCCCATGAAACTCCTAAACATAGGAAGCTGATTTACAGTAGGTACAAGAACTGTGACAACCTTGCTAGCTGTGCCATGAAGTTTTTGTTCAGTATTTTCCAAAACTGAAACCACATATTCTTCTTCAGCCAGCTGAACCTTGGTTTCTTGTAGATCTTTTTGGGTTTCTTCCAGTTCTTTCTCCTTGATTTGCAGATCTGTTTTACATTGTTCAAGTTCATTTTTACTGACTCTGAATAGTTCAGTGACCTAAATAGGAAGACAATCATCAAAAAGACAACATCACTTTTTATAAATCTGACAGTCTCATTTCACATCTCTCAAATTATGTGACAATGCCAAAAGGCAAATTGTCATCTACCAATGCAATTTCAGCTGTAGGACTCAGGTCTTAAACCTAAACTACAGGTTTGTATAGTCTTTGTAATCATTGAAAATATCAAGCCAACCATTCTCACTCACTGTGATAATGCCTTGCTTCCCCTCTCAAAATACAAGAGCAAACTACTGTTACAGCACAAGGAAAATAAACCCACCGAACAAACATAACCAGATAGATTGAAAAGCGTCAGTAAAGCTGATTACATAGAAGAGTTACATATACCAGCAAATTAATATCTACATTTCTCTTAAACAAGGAGCTCCAATTTTCATGTAGTTTGTTAATGGGAGCTCATGACCTCTCTCCCCATATTCTTTGCTCCTAAGCAGATGCCTGTCAACTGAGATGATACCATTTTACAAGCAGATTTTTGGCTGAAAATGCAGCAAAGCAAATTATAGTAGTAGACATGAAAACAGCTTTAGAAATAAATATTGCAACCTGCAATTTCATAAATGTTATTTCAAATTCCTAACTTCAAGGACTAGTAAGCTAATTGGGGAACTTTAAGAACAACAATAAAAAGAATCTTCTGACTGTTCCTTCCTCAAACTTTTTTCCGCCTTTTGAAAGGAGCAATGAATTTCTTCCATTTTTTGGCAGATTTAAGACACAGTTGAAAAATATCACTTACCCTTTTCACTTCTTCCTCCATGACACTGATTTTGTCAATATACTCTGTAATTTGTTCTTCCTGAACCGTCAGCTTTCCATTAAGGGCTCTCAAGCAAGGATTAAAATAAACAAACAAATTAGTCAAGTAAGAGCCAATTTCAAGATTTTTCACTACATTTTCAGTAATTTCAAAAAATAAGTACTGCTAAATTCTATATGAATAGCAGGTAATTTTCACTTAAGGCAGAAAAGATCTAAGGCAATTTTCCATTGCAAACTTTCTATGCAAACTACCCCTATTAAAAGTGAAGTTAAATACATCAAGTTTGCTTTCCTGTATGAGCTTCCACTGAAAAAAAAAAAGGTTCCACGTGTAAATCTGCATGCTGGGTAATGCTTATGGTAAGTTCCACACATACAGAAATTCCTCAGTGCAAGCCTATTAGATTTTATCTGTATAATAGTTAATTTTGAAAGAACAAGTTGACCAAACAGTTCAGTTTTCCTAACTATCTTCAACTTTCTGGATTGAAAACAGATCTGAAGGTATTCCTGTATAAGGACAGGTACCCAGTATCTCGGATTTGTTGCTAGTTATTTTATAGAAATTTCGCACACATACTCATAGTTTTCAAGAGAAATATAGACTCCATTTTTCTCTCGTGCAGCAGCAAGGTCTCGCTTCAGACGCTCAATCTCTTCGGTGTATTCCTGCATAAAGAAACAATCACATGTGAACCTGAAAATTTCTATTTCAGTTTTGATATTCAGCTTAACAGATACTTCACAAAGGTAGTGCTCTACAGAAGTTTTGCATCAACATAAGAGCAAAGCACTTCACTTCTGTTCTAAGTTCAGTATAGCATCATTAAAATTCATATCATTGGATATATATTGGCTATATGTAGAGCATAGAAACCTTCCATTTGAAGGTCATACTTGGTTGCATTTAGCAGCTTACAATGGGAATCACACCTTCCTTAGGGGCAGAGCTACTTTACATTGGCTCCCCACTTGTACTTACTGACAAGTTCACTTTAATTCAAGCACTTTCTAGGGAAAGTGCAAAATTGCAGACATGTAATACCCACAGTCACAGCTAGTAGCAATAGCCCTCTGTTCAACTTTAGTCTTATTAACAGCTCCAATATCTGCAGGGACTAATGCTACACCAGTGCAGCTCTAGTTTAAAAGCATCAGTTCAGTAATTAAAATCACTTCAGAAAAGCACTGCTACTAGTTTCAGCTTCTCCCATACTCATAACTCCCACACAGTAAAAACTACATTAACAAAAAGTCAAGCCTAACCTGTAACTTCATTTTGTAAGATATATATGTCTTGTTACCTTAATAAGAGCTTTTTTTGTTAGCTTCTGATTAACTTCAGGCTTGTTCATTATGTTCTTTGCTCTATGGGCATATTCCAGTGTACTCAATGTTTCCTGTGAAAAACAGATGTAACACTAGGTCAAGCTGTGGAATTAACTCATACCTTTGCATCATCAGCAAAATATTTATTTTAGGAAGAGGTTTTCAGACTTTAAATTTACCTCAAGATTTACAGATGCAGGCGAAACTGTGGCAATTATTGATGTTTTTGTCCGTCCTCCAAGAGAGTCTTGAAGGATTCTTGTGAGTTTAGATTCCCTGTACGGAATATGAGGGGCTCTTTCCACTAGAGCAGTAATAACTCTTCCTAGTGTCAGTAGAGATTGGTTGATATTTCCAGCTTCACGAGCTCTCTTGTCAACTGCCCCTGATCGACCAATGTTTTCACTTCCTGCAAGATCAACCTGAAAGGCAAGTTATGCTTCTGTCTCAAGCACCCCGAAGAATGCTTGCCCCAAAGTCTTGCAGAACACATAAAAGAGTTTACAAGTTTTTCAGGAGACAATGGGGTGATAGATAGGACTGACATTTTTCAGTGAGACAAAGAGACTTCATATCACTTTATGAAAACAATCATTTTCCCCTTATCAGGAAAAAACTAATAAACTCTAGTTCACGACTAAAAATTCTATCAATGACATTTAGTTCAAATACTTACCAAGTTTAGCTTCCCAATTTTAACAAGTTCTTCTCCATCTACTGTTGTTTCTTTCATATGGATGGTAATTGAAAACACAGAGTGGGAACGGCTGCAAAAGAAACCCGTTTCAGATGTTCCATTAAAACCAAATATCTACTTGTTATACGACTGCTGCAAGTTCTGTGCTCTCTATAGAGAATACATTTAGCCCATGAACTGCAAATTACATTTTCAATACACAAAGTTATTCTGCCAAGTACAATTTTGTGTGTGTACATATGAATGTGGTATTTAAAACCAGTGCTGAAGCAACTGGATGACATTTGACTCATTCAATCCTGAAAATTTTATTTTAAGGAAAAGCAAGAGAAATGCCTTGGTTTTGCTTACATTTGTGTATTCTCAACTCACAAGCATCTCATGAAAACTGACTTGTAGATTTTTTTTTTTTTCAGTCCTTATGCTAAGAGCAGTTTTACAGAATGTGAGATTAAGGAACGTAAATTTCTTTATCCAGCCAAAGAAAATTCAGCAGCTAGCTGAATCCAATATTAAAAAATTAGAAGTTCAATTAATTTTTCAATCAAAAATAGTAATACAGTTTAAGATCACAGAATCATGGAATGGTTTCATCGAGCTCCAACCCCCCTACTATGGGCAAGGATACCTTCCACAGACTAGGCTGCTCAAAATCCCATCCAACCTGGCCTTGGACACTTCTAGGGATGGAACATTCATAATTTCCCTGGGCAACATGTTCCAGTGTTTCACCACTTTCATAGTAAAGATGATTTTAGGTTGAGCTTATTCCTTTAATAAGTTTTTATTACAGGAAGCTGACATATATAGAAAGCCATAGACATCAAATTACACCAGCCTGACCATATATAGAACAACACCTCAGGCACAATGAATTCTCGAAATTCCCTGGAATCTCAGACAAAATAAGTTCTGTGTTCTAATCAGTGGTAGAAAATACCCATTTCCTTCCACCAGTAGACAGACATACTCAGTATACCTTGAAATTAAAATACAATAGAGGCAGGGTACATTCCTTACTGATGCAACACTGGACCACTACTTGTTCACAGTGACAAATACCACATCTGCAGCTCAAGAATGTGAAGGCAATAATAAAAAGAATGCTGGTTTTGACCCAGGTGCTTCTATCACATTCTATGACCTGCAACCATATGAAGCAGCCCTTATTGCCATATAACCTTATCCCCAACTTCCATAACCTACTTTACAAATTTTGCAGAAGCTAGATTTTGAAATGAGGGTCTTGTGATGATTTGTAAAAAGCAGATCTTAGCGGTATTTTGAAATTACAAACTTCAGTAACAAATCCTGGTGTATCGTTTTCTACTGCTGGTGAGGAGAGGAAAGGATACTCAAGACTCTTACACCAAGTTTATTTAGTAAATTGGACTGGCCAAAACACCCAATCAACCAAGAACAGCTAGAATAAAGACAACCCACCTCTCTGATACAGGTATATCAACAAAACATCTTCCAAAATTGAAAGGAACCTTCTTTTTGAAAATGTACAGTATCTACTGCAAGGAGTATTTATCTCATGCTAGTACATACAATGCATTTTACTTATTATCTGTCA
Source organism: Corvus kubaryi (assembly GCF_017639235.1). Lineage (NCBI taxonomy): Eukaryota > Metazoa > Chordata > Aves > Passeriformes > Corvidae > Corvus > Corvus kubaryi. The sequence continues at coordinate 8,592,642 of NW_024580672.1, forward strand.
GATTTAGGTCTTCTGTTTTCATAGGCATAGAAAGCTTTGAAAATGCTCACTTCATAACTTTGAGTTATACTTAAACTTCAATATTCCAGACATCTAATTAAGAACATTATGATGCTTTTATCTCAGCTACAGTTATGTGGAATTCCAGGGCTACTGTTCCAAGTAGACACCGCAAATTTTCAAAGGATGTATTAATTGCAAGGCAGGAAAACCCTGAACAAGAGGGGAAGTTCACGTTAAAAACAATGCAGGGAGAAACAGCTTGTCCATTTTTAACTTGAGAAGCATTCCGATTTTATGATGTTCTTTCTACTGGATTTTTTGGGTTGGAGTTAGTTTTCTTCAGAGTAGCTGGTACGGAGCTGTGTTTTGGATTTGTGCTGTGTACAGGTTTGATAATACAGAGATGTTGTTGTCAGGGCTTTTCATGCTGTGACGCTGGCAAGGAGGTTCAGAGTGCATGGGAGGCTGGGAGCAGACACAGGACAGGTGACTCCAAATTACCAAAGGGATATATTCCAGACCATATGCTCAGTGGATTAAGTGGGGAAAGAGGGAGGAAGAGGGGAGAGAACATTTGGAGTGATGGCATTTGTCTTCCCAAGTCACTGTTACACATGATGGGGCCCTACTCTCATGGAGATGGATGAATCATAGGAAGCAGTGAATTGATTTCTTGCTTTGCTTGTGTGCACAGCTTTTGCTGTCCCTATTAAACTGTCTTTATCTCAACCCATGAGTTTTCCAGCTTTTAGACTTCCAATTCTCTCCCCCAAACCTGCAGGTGGGGGAGTGAGTGAGTGAGTGGCTGGGTGGGCTTGGCTGCCGGCTGGGGTCAAACCATGATACCCCTTCATATGCCTACTGCAATCATCCCACAGCATGTAATAAAGAAGAAATTGTAACTCTGGCTTTCTAACCCACATTTGACAGCCTGCACTGTGATAACAATCTCAAGATGATGTCATGTTTGCACTAGCTTCTTACTTCTTCAGTAAGATTCTGTTTAAGAAAGAACAAAACAAGGTTTCTGAAATGGGGAAGATTTGTACCTGGAATATGCGTTCATGTAAGTAGCTGCAGTTGTTCTTTTGGCTGCACCCCTTTCCAGGATTTGGTAAACTTGATTTTTGTTGTGTACAGTTACTTCTTCCAAGCCTTTAATAATTACACCCCTCTGTCAGAAAGTAATACATGCTTATTATATGTCTCTCAACAATCCTGAAAGCCTCAAGTTAATAAATTTTGTAGCACTAACCTTGTTTCGAGGATCATCAAACATCTGCAGTCTTTCTCCGACATCAGGAGTAGGATTCAGAAGATCAAAAAGCTCCTCATTATAGATTTCCAAAAGAGAGACTTTCACTGAAAATTCGGTACCATTCTCTGTGAGTTTTTCAAATATTTGATGCAATGTACGGGGTATGATACCTGCTAGTGGATCCTATAAATTAAAAAGAAATATTTGATTTATAAATGTACTGAAAGAGATTTGTAGTTAGGGGGTAGAGTTTCAACTAAACAGTCTGATTGGATATAAAAAAGAATAAAGATGACCTTCCATACAAAAATGGCCATGAGTTGAATGCAATACATTAAAGATGTAAAGTTGTGCTTTTCACATATACGAACGAGACTATTTGTTAATCTACAAACATTGAAGGAAAGTCAGCTTCTGAAAGGCATCAGCTTTTGGTTTTCTTTAGCCTTCTGCAGTTTCCAACTTTGAACTACAGTACAGACAACAGAAATCTCAGGAGTGAAAAAATACCTCTTCCCAAGTATATTCTTCATTAGGTGACCGCTCCCCTTCCATTGTGAAGGTCTTACCAGTACCAGTTTGGCCATAACTGTGAGAATAAAAATAAAAATGTAAACAAGTAACTAAAATACAAATAAAATTTCCTAATACTAATTAGTGGCTTACTTACGCAAACACTGTACAGTTGTAGCCCATAATAACTTCATCCAAAATGGGACACACAACACTCCGGTATACATCAATCTGCTTTGCCTGAGCTCCAAAAACCTATTGACACAAAGATAACACATCTGATTTATCCATACAATAATGTATAACATCACACTAAGTACTAGCTTGTTTCTAGAAGTCCTCAACTTGACAAGCAGTTACCAACCATATCAAATGTGTAAGTCTTTCTTGATGACTTATCTGTCACTCCTCCAGTGCGGACACTGACTTCCTTTCTTGCTTGATCACAGTCTACGACAGCATAGGAGCTCGCTCTAAGTTCTGAGGCGTTAAAAGGCCTAAAAGGACAGGAGTCAAGAATATTGGATTGAAATCATTGCTAACAAGAATATAAACAGATGAAGCAGTAATATCACTCAGTTTAAGGCTCTAGAACAGTATAACTGGGCAAAAAGAACAAAGTTTTTAACTTTATCTGTTTAAGAATTGTTAAGAAAAAATGCTGCAATTTGGCAGTTTACAGACAGTTTTTCCTGTCTTCCACTGTGAGACAACTCAGGTATCTATAGCTTTTTGTTTGCTATATACATATTTTTAACAAGCCTATAACCGCATTTAAGATCATTTAGATGGGCACATAGCTAACAGGCATTAGAACATGTTCAAAGCCAGGGGGTAGAAGATCAAACATATCAAACAGTTGTCTAAATAAGACAACTTCAAAAAAAAGAAGAACACTTATACATGCAAGTTAATGCCATACTGAATCAAATGCTGATGACACAACACTCTAAAGCACCAAAAATACCAAGAGACCCTGCTAATTGCAGGACAGTAAACATCAACACCAGAACCTTCATAATGCTGATGCATCTGAATAGTATTTAATAAGACAGACAGAATCATCCGATTTGGGGCTGGGGGGAAAGTCCAAATTAATTTGAAGTCAACCATAGTAAAAAGGTTTAAAAGAGGTACAATAGAACTTTTGAACTTTACAGTGAGCATTTTGTTTCACCACTAAGTTAATTCAAACGTGGTACACACCATTTTCCTTAAAGAGACATTTGCCACTATTTCTCCTGAAATGTAGGGAAATGTCCTAAAAAGCATGAAACCCTATTTTATTCTTCATATAGTAGTGCAACTGCACTGTATGTCTAAGTTACCTATATAGTTGACCTGAACAGTCAACTTGAAAATATAACTTTTACAATCTTGTACTCTCTAAAATATCTTGAACCTAGAAACACTTCAGATGCTCTTTAAATTATAGTGATAAAGAAAAAAAAGACAAGAAAAGCACAAGCACATGGCACCTCAAGTTTCCTAAACCTTGTGGCTAACATTTCTCCCTCAATCTATCACTGAGGCTGAAGTGTCAGATTCTAAACAGACCATGGGACACTGGGGTGCAAGATCGACTGATGACAACAGAAAATCACTAAAATCTTGCTCACAGGAGCAAGCTACAGCTTCAGCTTCATGACTTTTAAAGTAACAGAAGGCCAACAATGAACATATTCTGCTGCGTAACCATGTAACACTGAACCAGTCCATCGCAGGAGGAACAACAGCCCACAGCTGCGATATTAGGGGAACAATTTAGCTGGGCTGATGCAGGAATACAGATCATCACTACTACATAAGCAGCTGCCTGGTATGCCATGGAGACATTTGATCTCAGGTTCATTCCCTTAGGTATAAAGCACATTATAACAATGCTAATGCATGCACTTTGAGTTTCCAAATTCATGTTTTACCGAAGCTCAGTAAATGTGTTGCTTGAAAAGATTTTTTTGATATGCCCAGACTGATCAGGTTTTGGAAACAAATTACGACACCAAAGAACACAGTTGTACCTACCTTCATGTCTGTAAGATAAGGAGAATCTAACTTGATGAAAAAGAAAAACAAAGGTGGAAGAAACATTTGCTAGCTCAAATAAACTGAAGCTATTAAAAAAAATAGCTCTATAAAGAGCAAGAGCAAGAGTGGGCAATAAAGTTTTTAGAGGTTAGAAACTAACTCTTGACACAGCAATTAGTCTGTGAGCTGCAAAAAATGCAGAACACTACACCATGGACAGTCCCAATGCTACTGTCATAGTGAGCGTTATATTTAGATACTTATATTATACTTAACGAAGCTATTCCAGAACAATTACGAGAGATAAAAAGAAAACAGTTACTCTTGATATATTTCAAATACAATTGCCTCAATAAACTTATTCTTTTGCAATAGCCTTGACTCACATCAACATTTTCACAAATCCCACAACACTTGTTTCAGAAGCTTTCCAGTTGCACTACAAAGATAAGGCTAAATTAATTTTAATTTCTATATTCATTCTGCATCTGTAAACGCAGAGCTCGTAAGCTTGAAAATATAACTGCAAAAGGCATTAAAACATAATACGTAAGCTAATATTTGCAGGTCTGGCTCAAAAAAAACCCAACTTCTAATGGTGTTTTAAACACTATACTTAATGCATTACCAGTATTACAGTTTTAACATACAATGTTTTAAGATTATTTAAGATCTAGTATCAATAAGCAATTCTTCAAAGCCACCTCAGAATTACAAAGAGAACCTAATTTTATGGTATATGAAACTTATCACTTCATACCAAAAAGTAAATTCATCTCATCAACCAAGACATTTGGTCATTTTTACCTCACCAGTAGACCCCCATCCCATTGCTTGCCCTCTGGAAAGTCTGCATCAATCAAGTTATTTGACAGAAATACCACAGCGGGTATATGTATCTATATAGCAACAATTTTAGCTGTTAAAACTCAGCGACTTCCTAAAGGAGCTCACAGAAGGGCAAAATTCAGCCTGAGTTTTTGTGTGTGTCGGCTATCAGTCATACTAATTCTACGTAGCTCTTCTTGAGCTTCCTAGGCAGCTTCATACTGGGTGTGCGCTGAATCAAGTTCGGAAACTGCAGCTTTTTGCCTTTTTGAGCAATAAGAAATCACTCACAGCAGCCTTACTTCTGCGGAAGCGCCGCTTCCCCGCGGGACACACGGGGCCGCCTCACCCGCGGACCGGCAGCTCCCAGCGCAGTGCCGAGAGCGCTCAGGGGTACGGGCGGCTCCCTCACAGCGATCCCTCCGGGCAGGCACAGCGATCCCCCGGGGCACGTGTCCGCAGCCGGACACAGCGGCCCAGCAGACCCACAGCCGCACGGTGCATACCGCACGGTGCATACCGCACGGTGCATACCGCA